>NC_044035.1:189685890-189688390 GCF_901765095.1 Microcaecilia unicolor
GCAACCGTCTCACCAAAGGGTCGATTGCCACCACATATACTGCCGGGCTCAGGGGACACCCCTGTCTGATCCCCGTGAAAACCTCCACTCTCCCTCCCTTCCAACCATTAATCACCGGGAAACACACCGCTCCTTCATATAACCTGCTAACCCACTGCACCCATCTCCCCGACACCCCCAACTTTCCCATCACCTCCCACACATAATCCCGCTGAATCCGGTCATACGCCGTCGCCTGATCCAGTGCGATAATCTTGACTACCCCCTCTCTCTTCCCTCTCCCTACTTCCAGCACCTCCCTGACCGTCAAAGCAGCCTCTACAACCCCTCTCCCCCCCACCCCACCCTTCTGTGCCGAACTCAACACCTTCCCCATAGTCTTCGTCAACCTCCCTACCAGCATGCTGGCCACTATCTTATAATCCACGTTCAAGAGGGAAATTGGCCTCCAATTGTTAAGATCTTCCCTGTCCTTCCCCTTACTCAGAAGCACCAACCCTGCTTCCCCCATGGACCTAGGCCAACTCCCTCCTCCCTCCGCCTCCATCACCACCTCTCTGATGACTGGAACCACCTCCGTCGCAAACGTTTTATAGAATTCGGCCGGAATGCCATCCGGCCCCGGCGCTCTCTTTGTCCTCAACCCCTTCACTGCCACCTCTACTTCCTCCGTTGTCCACTCCTCCTCTTCCTCTTCCCCCTGCACCCCTCCCCCACCCCCTGGCATCCCCTGTACATACGCTCCCCACCTGTCCTTCCCTCCCTCCCCCCTCCTATCAAAATACCTAGCATAGTATTCCTCTACCGTCCTCAAGATCCCTTCCCTCGTTACTTCCCTCCCGCCGTCCACAGTCCTCACAGCACCCATCCATCTAGCCTCCCTCTTCAACTGAAAATCTTCGTATACGTTTGGTGACAACATCGCCCCACATTCCCGCTCATACTGCAACGAAGCCCATCTGTCCCCTCTCACTTTCCTAATCTGAACATCCAACTCCTCCACCTCCTCCGGCTCTCCCCCCCCCCTCCACCAACCGATCTCTTCTTCTCCGCAATGCCCCTTCTAATTTCGTCTTTTCCCTCCTATCCCACCCCTCCCTCTGTCTGGCAAACCTTCGGATTCTTTCCTTTATTTCCTCCCACCACGCCGCCCATGACACAAAACCCTCCCTTACTGAGAGCTGATCCCCCCAAAACCGCCTAAATTCTGCCCTCCCCTCCTCCTCCTCCAACCATCCTACCTTCATCCTCCACATCCCCGGGCCCTTCCCCCCCCCATCCCCATCCCCACCTCCGCCCAGAGAAAGCAATGATCTGAAAAGTCCACCGCTTTCTGTCGCAACTTCCCTCCCCCCTCCCTCTCTCGTACCATGATGCGATCTATACGGCTCCTGCAAGACCCTCTCCTAAAAGTAAACTGCCGTTCCTCCCCTCCCCCCAAATCCACAAACCCTGCCTCCCTCCTAATCCGTTCCAACAACTCCCCATCGTACCCCACTCGTCTGGCGCGTGCTCCGCTATCCTCCTCCTGCCCTATTGTATTGAAATCCCCCCCCCCACACTACCTGACGATCCGTGTACAGGTACAGTTTAATTTCCTGAAACAACCCCTTTCTGTCCCGTTTTGTCTGTGGCCCGTAAGTATTTATCAACCGCACCCTCCTACCCTTCAAATCCCCATCCACTACCAACCCTCTCCCCCCCTTTAACTCCACCACCCTCTCTACCTGCACCTCCCTCGACTTAAACAAAATAGCCATCCCTCCATATTCCTCCCTCGCTAGCGCCCACACCGAATGGCCCCACTTCCATTCTCTTTTCGCCCAATTCATCCCCCTCACCGTCTTCACCCGCGTTTCCTGCAGGAAAATACAATCCACCGGCTCCTTGCGCAACCCATCGTACGCCAGCACTCGCGCCTTCTCAGATCGAATACTAGCCACATTCAACGTAGCTACCTTCCAAAAACAATCCCCCATCATCATGTTCTCCGTTTCTTCTGCCCCTCCTTCCCTCTTCCTATCCCTTCCCGTTTTGCCACCCACCCATCTCTCCAGCCCTCCCCTTCCCGACCCTCTTCACCCCCACCCTCCCACACCCTTCCCCCGCCTCCCTCTCCCTCCACCTCAATCTCCCGCTCTCGCCTCACCTCTTCAATCTCCTGCCCCCGACTCACCTCCATCTCGTCCTCCGTTCTCCTCTCCTCCCCATCCTCCTCCACCTCCCTCTCTCGACTCACCGCCAGTCCTCGGTCCTCCTCATCCCTCACCCCCTCTTCCCCCACTGCCTCCTCCTGCCCTTGCCCTTTCTCCTCCTCTCCCCTGGAACCCCCTACACCCCGCTCCCGAACCTTCTGCTTATCTCCCCCCCTTCCCTGTTTATCCCCCACCTTCTTGCTCCCCCCTTTCTTCCTCTTTCCCAACACCAATTCCCACCCCTCCCCCCCCATCCCGGCTCTCACGCACCCTCTGCCCACTCCCTCCCTCTCCCTCCCCAAGCT